>NC_070637.1:25513380-25554540 GCF_947347685.1 Pleuronectes platessa
GAGCGTCAGCGTAGGTGGCAAACTCCTTGTTGAATTCTTTCTCCACCAGATAAACCAGGAAGGAGGAGAAGATGAGCACCAGGAAGCCGATGTACCAGGCGGTGACCAGTTCCTGCAACAAACCAGTTATTAAAATCCTCTGGTTCCAGGAGCAGGACCTCGTTCCACCAGAGACTAACACTCAGGCTTATTTGACAGTTTAATAACAGTGAACAGCTTATTAATATTTGAACTCAGTGATTTCCTCTTTGTTTATCTCAACAGTTCAGGGGGGGGGGGGGGGGGGCTCGTACCTTACTGTGGGCGTATACCACAGATCCCAGCAGCTTCCAGGTGCCCCCCCGGCGGTCCATCCGCACCATGCGCAGGATCTGGAGGAAGCGGAGGCTGCGCAGCGCCGAGGTGGCGAAGATGTTCCCCTGGCTGCCGGCCGACACCACGGCCACGGAGGCAATGAGCACGATGATGTCTGGAGAGCGGGGGGTGGAGGTGGGGGGGGAATCAAAGGTCACGATATTACGAACAGCCGCTGACGCATCCACTTTCAAAACCTGTTGATCTGTCACCTTTAAAACAAATATTGATTCTCTCTCTGTTGGTTTCATTTTCTCTCTCTATTAGTTCCTTTAAACACTCGACTCCGGCTCCTCGTAGATTTCCCAGCAGACGGTGGACGTCTCCACGTGAGAGGGACAGATGTGGACGTCTCCACGTGAGAAGGACAGATGTGGACGTCTCCACGTGAGAGGGACAGATGTGGACGTCTCCACGTGAGAAGGACAGATGTGGACGTCTCCATGTGAGAAGGACAGATGTGGACGTCTCCACGTGAGAAGGACAGATGTGGACGTCTCCATGTGAGAAGGACAGATGTGGACGTCTCCACGTGAGAGGGACAGATGTGGACGTCTCCACGTGAGAAGGACAGATGTGGACGTCTGCATGTGAGAAGGACAGATGTGGACGTCTCCATGTGAGAAGGACAGATGTGGACGTCTCCATGTGAGAAGGACAGATGTGGACGTCTCCACGTGAGAAGGACAGATGTGGACGTCTCCATGTGAGAGGGACAGATGGGGACGTCTCCATGTGAGAGGGACAGATGTGGACGTCTCGAAGTGAGAAGGACAGATGTGGACATCTCCATGTGAGAAGGACAGATGTGGACGTCTCCATGTGAGAAGGACAGATGTGGACGTCTCCACGTGAGAGGGACAGATGTGGACGTCTCCACGTGAGAAGGACGGATGTGGACGTCTCCATGTGAGAAGGACAGATGTGGACGTCTCCACGTGAGAAGGACAGATGTGGATGTCTCCATGTGAGAAGGACAGATGTGGACATCTCCACGTGAGAAGGACAGATGTGGACGTCTCCATGTGAGAAGGACAGATGTGGACATCTCCACGTGAGAAGGACGGATGTGGACGTCTCCATGTGAGAAGGACGGATGTGGACGTCTCCATGTGAGAAGGACAGATGTGGACGTCTCCATGTGAGAAGGACAGATGTGGACGTCTCCATGTGAGAAGGACAGATGTGGACGTCTCCATGTGAGAAGGACAGATGTGGACGTCTCCATGTGAGAAGGACAGATGTGGACGTCTCCATGTGAGAAGGACAGATGTGTCCTCATGCTCTTTACACAGATAACCTCAGGATGACGTTCTTAAATTAAATTATTCTGTCATATTTAGCTTAACCCTACAGGAAATACATGTTTTTATCAATATAACTTAATCTGTAGTATCCTTGACTGTCAACATGGATTCAAAGTATTTAATACACATGTCCACGATGTCTTACACACACACACAGACACACACACACCTACCTATGACACAGAAGGGCTTCCTGGCGAACCGGAGGCGTCCCTGCCAGCCTCGGTAGCGGCAGCAGCAGCCAGAACTCCATATCCTAATGATGTACTCCAGACCAAACACTACAATCATCACAAACTCCTGCAGGGCGCACACATATACACACACACAGACACACACAGAGAGACAAGAGACAAACACAAAACCATATAATTTAAATGCAATTCTGCACAGGAACAAAACACAAAGGGTCAGAGACAGAGATTTGTTTTTGACTTTCTATAAGACTTTGAATAAGAGGGAAACATGCATTTCTTCTTCTACCTTTTATTGAATAGATGTTTTTAAAGTGTAAATAAAGGTTAAATATCCTGACGTGAGGCCTCAGGTGTAATTAACACCATGAACAGTGGCTGTCCCCCCCGATGCAGCAGCTCCAGACTCATGAACCTTCTTACTGAGACACTTCTCTGCTCCGACACTTTAAGACGTCCTCGGGGGGGAAGACGTACGACTCCACAGGATTTCTTAACAAGTTCTATTCGTCACAACTAATGACAACAGAGCTGTGCTGTGAAGGAGGAGTTCAACCTGTAGACCTCATGGCTGCACATGTTTATCCTCCTTCTGTTAAAGCTTCTGTTTTCATACAGGAATTCATTTATTCAATTTATTTTATTGATACCCTTTAGCTTTTAGGTTGTTATAAGTGTTTTATAATTAACTTTTGTTCCATCTCTTGTGTCGGGCTGAGGTTTGTGTGGATGCTGGTGTCTGGACCACACAGGGACAATAAATCAAGTCCTTTTCAAACTATGGTTTTATTATAAATATCAAACAAAGAAAACATTACATGACTGAGTAGGAGAGATGTTGGCAGCGTGACTGTTTCTACCTTTGTGCCTCCAGTCCTTTATGCTAAGAGAACCTCATATTCAATAGACAGATATGAAAGTGGAATCAATATTCTCAGCTCGCTCTCAGTAAAGACCTTGAATAATCATGATTTATTTTCATATCTTCCAAGAAAAGCTCTTTCACGTTCTCAGTAATCTGAGTTTCACAGGAAATCCTCTCTCTAAAGAAGTGTTTGTGTTAATGCTTCACGCTTTGTTCCGAGGCGTCACCGCAGTCACTCCGACTCAAAAATAAATTGCTGTTCAATTTTTAAAATGCAATTTCTCACAGCTCTGAGCACCATAATGAAATCCCCCCCCCCCCTTTACGTTCTACACTTTACTTGGCAGGAGACAGAATGTTGATACACAAAGAAGAACAACTATCTGAGACGACAACATGTTGTGTCTTTAACTTCCTCTGCACACAAACATCACTTCCACCGCAGCAGGATTCAGCCTCGCTCCTTCCACACAGGTTGTGTCTCTGTTTCCTCAGACACACAACTTGTTTACCTGAATTGATTTGTGACAGCTTTATGATGACGAGGATCTCAGGATGCAAATCGTTTGTATGTATTAAGACGCATGTGGGTCAAACACAGTGTTTCTCTGGTTGTGTGTGTGTGTTTGTGTGTTTGTGTGTGTGTGTTTGTGCGTGCGTGCCTGCGTGCGTACGTCCTACCAGGATGAGAAGACAGTGTGAAGAGAATTCCTGGTGAGCAGGGATGGTGGAAAACACAGAGAGAACCAGACATCCAAACACCAGGATAAACCTGAGGAGACAAAACATGAGAACACACACCACACACACACACACACACACACACACACACACACACACACACACACACACCACACACACACACACACACCACACACACCACACACACACACAGTGTTATGATCAAGTTATAGTCAGTTATTCACTTTAAAGCTGAACAAGGAAGATTTACTCATATTCATCTGCAGGTTTCTTTGGAAGCAGCCTTTGGATAATTTATGTTTCTGAACCTCACCCTTTGATCCTTTGTTCTTTAAAAATCTAAATAATAAAAACATAACCTTGCTATTGACGTTTTACCGGAGCGACTCGTTACAGAGGAAACGGCTTCTTCCTCTGAGGAGAAACAAGACACCGGTGACATTTTTATAAACAACTTTATTGTTATGAGCCGCAGAAACAAAATCCCATAAAACGTCCCCGAGTTCTGGTGAAGGGATTTGATCAAGAACTAACAGAACTATCGTTAGCTCATAGACTTTATATAAAGATGGAGGACATGTCTTCAGTCCTCCCACTGTCCGGAACCGAAGCCAAAATATCCGAGATATGAACGATGCCTTCACCGATGACAACAAAATAATAACACTTGAATCCGTGTGATGACAACGACCTAAAATGACAGAAGAGGATATTTGGTCCATGTCCCATCAGTTATCATGGAGGAAGCTTGGTTTATGAATTATAAATACAGAAAATGGTTTGAATCAAATCAACTATTAGATTTGCAGATGTTAGATGTTACACTCGTCTAATCATCAACGCAAACTCAGAGAATAAATCTTAAAAAATCATAATTTCTCAATAAACCCAAACTGTGTCAGTCCTCCGTCCAATCAGAAGCCTCCTTGTAGCCTGACTGTCCTACCCCCCCCCCCCCCCCCCCCATCTGCAGGGAGACCACTCAGCTTCTTCTAAGTCATATGGTAACTCGATTAATGAGCAAACACAAATTAAAATTCATACGGAAGCTTCCAGGCAACATATGCACCGGCAGGAGGCCGCAGCTGCTCTTCACCAGATCTCCCCACTGTGGGTTTTTTTTATTATTCAAAGACGCCGTCTGTCTTTCTGATATTTAACGTCTTCTCGTCTCTCTGGGCACCTACAGCAGAGGATACCGATAGTTCCAAACCTTCACATCACATCTGATACCGGCTTCATCACTAAAAGCTCAAATCGGCAAAGCAATGACATGTGAAATGTGATAAAACAAAACACAACTTTCTCTTCTATTCAGTCTCTTTTCCTGTGTATGAGTGTGAAAACTGTATTTTCCTTCTCAGTTCACTCTACTTATAACTGACTGACATGTAAATAAAATACACACATACACAGAAAGTCACTGTACGAATGAAATCACTCAGTCTGTGTGTGTGCACGAGGCCTGCAGCTGAGAAGCACGCCTCATGTTTCTGTTCCTTCATCATCTCTGTATTCAGAAACAGAGCTTGAGGCAGTAAATACCAGAGAACACACAAAGGGACTGAACATTGTGCGACTGAATGATAACAACACAACATTATTTCTGTTCGCTGCCCCCGGAGGCGTCGCGGCGTCATTTGGAATCGGAAAAAAGATTCTGTGATTTACATCCGAGCTTCACGTGTGAGGGGAGGAGACACACAACCGGCAGTCGCTGCTCAGTCACACACAGACACACACATTGTGTTGGTGCATTGTGGACATAGTGGTCATTTCACACAAAGGAACGTTTGCCTTCAGGTGATTGTTGCGTCTTTTGTGTTGTGATCACACAGGTAGAATAATCAACTGTGTTTTCATGATAACAACCGATGTGTTACAGTTCAGCACGTTGACATTGTGGTATTTTTATTATTAGTATTTTCATTTTACAGAATAAACAATGCAGAAAAGCATTTATGTTTATATTTTAAGTCAAGTTCTCTGTATCTGTGTTTTATTTGTGTTTACAGTTATTTATATTATAATTATCAAACCTGAGTTACATTTTTCTGTCTGAGATTTGGGGAATATTGTTATAACATCACAAGAATAAAGTCGTAATTAAATGAGAAACAACTCATAACAATCTTAGAAAAAGAAAATTAGGAAATAAATCGTAATAAAACGACTTTATTCTACAAATCTCAGTTTTTTTTAATTATTCCAGTGAAGATAAAGACTTATTTTAGGAATCATAATCATTTTGTAAAATACCTCCTATATATCGGCTGATAAACAAGTGTCTGATATTTGTCACATCAACCCCCAACAACCCACTGGTTCTAGTTAACTTGTCCTTGTTAAACTGGTAAATTCTTTACTTATTATTAAACCACTGCGAGATGCATTCAGCATATTGTCGATATCACTTAATGCACTCAGACACACACAGTGTGTGTTTCCACCTCCTCCTGTTTGTCAAAGTGTCTGAAGCTGCGACCGAGTGATGTCACAAACGGTCGATGAGGCTGTTCCATCGATCGGTCGCTACGTGAATCAGACACTTGATCAGTCAATCAGAGACGAGCTGAGGACGACGTGTGGGGACATGTTAGAGGACATGTTAGAGGACATGTTAGAGACGTGAGGAGACAGTGTTTGGTGAATGAATGTGAGCCAAGGTTGTTCAATAAATAGGTTTTTCAGGACTATTGATAAGATTATTATCTGTTCTACTTTCAAGAGGAGATGATTTTTGGACTCGTCTTTTCTTTGCACGGGTTTCTCTTATTATTTATCATTTATCTTCATTGTTATTTCTTTTTATTCCATTTTATGTGGACTTTTAATTTCATTTGCATGATTTTATTCAGACAATTTTGTTTTAAACTTGTTTAGATCTTTGATAAGTGCAAATAAGGTTTAAAGAAAGATGAACTGCTTCTTCCACGACTGATAGGCCAGATGCTTCTGATTGGAGGAATTCTAACTATGGCCGACACATCTGTCAGGAAGTGGACGGAGCCGCTGCCAGTCGCACTCGCCACACGTCCAAGTCATGTGACAGTCGTTATCCACACGCGTCCCTCTGACGTTCTGAAAAGGAAAACTGGCTCCGAGGTCCTGAGGGAAAAACTTTGACTGGAAAAAAACAAGGGAACTTATCGATCCCAGCGAGTTTTCATCTCAGGCCCCAATTCTAACTTTACAGATATGAATCAGATCAATGTGAGGACGTCTTGGAGCTGGAGTCGCCTCCATGGAGAAGCTCAGTCACACTGATCGACTCCAGAGTTCCTCCCGGAGCTGAGACAGAATCTGTGAATCTGTGAAATGATTTTCAAACAGCTGCTGTGACGATGAAACACATCATGACGCTCACAGAGCATCTGTCTCAGGGATCTCACATTCATCTGTGTTCAGCCTCTTTGGTCAGCGATCCCTTATTGGAAAGATATTACATTTTGTGTGTTATTGGTCGTCTTTACTTCCGTTTTTTACAAAACTGGAATTTTGATATGGCAGATATCTGATCTTGTGCGTTTGACATCATTTGGAGCCGGAGCTGATTTCACATCGTGTCAGAGTCTTTCACAGATTCTGGTTTCAGCGTTTGTGACAATATGAAATCTTTTAATTTAAACAGTTAACAATGAAAAAAGGATTTATGTTCATATTTATCAGGATAAATTAAAAATCACTGACAATTGGTATCTATGTATATATGAGCCAATAGCAGACGTTTAGATCCGATAAAAATCTCCCAAATTCCCGCGTGTCCCCCCCCACTCGAGCGTCACGCCGTCTGACTAACATCTGGTGCACTTGGTGCTCGATGTCCTCAGTGGACGAGTTGCAGGCGTGAGAGAGAGAGAGAGAGAGAGAGAGAGAGAGAGAGAGAGAGAGAGAGAGAGAGAGAGAGCTCACCCTGGTGCATATGGCAGAAACAAGCTGCCTGTGAGTTAATGCTGATGAATAACCTGAGGACACGCAGACCAAACCATATACAGCCAAAGACCTGCAGGAGGAGTGCAGTGTGTGTGTGTGTGTGTGTGTGTGTGTGTGTGTGTGTGTCTGTGTGAGTAGGCAGTTTCATAAAGAGCATCATGTCCTCACATGCAAACCAGACACAGGAAACATGAACAACTGATAAACAGACATTAAGCTGAGTGTTGTTCATTGTTCATGTGAGAATTATGATGACCTTCACTGAGACGATGAATAATAAAAGACTAGTTGTGTGTTGCTGGTTTGTGATAAGAGCAGAGTTCACATGCAAGAGAAGGTTTGAAGGTTTATTCCCTTTGTTTCCTTTCAAAGAAAAGGAGAAAAGTTATTTAACTTAATTACAAATATTCCAATAACATTTTCGATGCTTGAAAAGTTCTATGCGACTTTTGAGGTTAATTCAATTTTCAAATTGTTCTGATATGTGTAAGACAACAGCTACTAGATTAAACTATCAACAAATCAACATTGTCCTTTAAAATCTTTTTTTTTAACTGGTATAAAACAGTAAATTAATCTTTAACAGCACCAGAGCTCATTTCTCCACGAGGCCCGACTGCAGGAAGAGGAATGACTTCAGCCGCAGATCAGTTCCTCTCAGAAGACAAACTGAAGTGGAGGGAGACGCAGATAAATCCTCTCTTCTGCCAGTTTATGTGTTTGACTTTCTGTCTCAGTGTGCAATGCGAGAGCTTGGAGATTTCTCATAAAAATATGAGACGTGAATTACGTTTCTGACAAATAAATCAAGGGAGGGAAAAGTGTGTTTATATGAACCAATCAGCTGAGGATGAGAAGGAGAGAAAGTGCGTGTTGCCTGTGTGCGTGCAACACATCGAGTACGTAAGAGGTCAGGGTTTTCCACGCAATCTGGTCTGGAATCATTATCTATTTCCTTCTTTCTTTCTGTGCCAACCATGCATACCCTTTCAATCAAGACGGAGGGAGGGAGGGAGGGAGGGAGGGAGGGAGAGAGAGATGGAAGGAGGAGAAGAGAAACCGGGAGAGGCCAGTAGATCGGGATGAGGAAATGTCTCATAATGTCGAGGTGACAACACAAAAGAGGCAACTGAAGATACAGCAGAGGAAGAGGAGGGTCCAGCACATCAATGACTGAAGACTGAAGAGGAAGGAGTCGAGCAGCTTCTCCTGAAAGCAGCCGGCGAGCAGAGGCTGCGATGGGGGGATAAGACCTGGTGGATCAGCACATCAGGAACCAGAACCACCATCATGTGGTTGTAGGCCTGCACCAACACGTCAAGTGTCAGTCCACATGCAGAACACGTCACCCTGACCTCTGACCTTTGAGATATAATCCATTAATTTGTTTGAGTTCAAGAGATAACTGGTCAGAATTTAAATGGAAATCATGTTCAAGAGGTCAAATTCATTTTTGGTAATGCCACATGAAGTCACAGCGACTTTGGCCTTTGACAAAAATCAGTTGATCCACGAGTGTGAAAAAATTGGCTCAGGAGTTCTTGAGACATTGAATGAAAGCACACAGCGGAAGATAAAGAGAGAGAGGGGAAGACGAGGAGAGGAGGAGCAGGAGGACGGGAGCGAGAGGAGCGAGGGAAGGAGTGAGAAAGAGCGGTGGAGCCAGGCCGACTCCTGGCCAACGCTCTATTAGTTAATCCCGGTGTTTATCCAGTGGAGTGCTTTATCTTACCTGATGATGGCAGCGATAAAACACACGGTTTTATTTCTAAGCAACTACTTGACCAAACAGAGGCGAGCCAAGGACACAGCTCTGCACAGCCCCCCCCCCCCCCGCTCACTCCTCAGAGACCTTCTCCATCAGGAGCAGGAGCTGTGATCATCCTCCAGTTCACCTCAGAGGGTTCACAGCCGACCTGTTGCTCCTCACGCTTCAGTCTGAACCCAGTCAGTCACTCCACCAATCAAACCACAGCAATGCAGCCGGCAGCAGGACAACAGCATGTTCTAAGTTTCCTTTTGACCTTTTCAGGTTTAATCTAACTTCTTCCTGTGGACCTTCTCAGGATCAGCAAAACAAAACCTCCTCTGGAAACTGAGTCAATCCTCGGGGGAAACTTCTGGACGTCACATGGCGGCGTGCAGCTGATGAGTCACACACACACACACGTGGTCGACGGGAATCGACATCAATGCAACCGGATACGTCAGCGTGTGCGTTTATATAGAAACACAAAAAGAGAAGGAGCAGATGTTGTGCGATGCCTTTCAACACACACTGAAATTATAATGAGCTACAGCGGCTCAGAGTGAACATCTCCACCAAGGATCCCTTCAGTTAGTGTTTGTACATGTTGAAGGTACAACTGCTGATTCACGACTGAATTCAGCAGCTTCTAGATCTGGATTTCTATTTGGATCTACATCAAATTACAAAGAATCAAAGATATCCGTCCCCTTAACATGGCTTCATCAGCATCCATGAATTATTCCCTGGGAAAAATGACAACAAATAAAACGCTTGTGAAAAACAAATCCTAGATCTGTGTCTATCTGCGTCTAAATCCACATCCCTCCCCGAGGTCAGGCAGAAACCTGTCCAGGAGTTTTTCCTCCTGACAAACAAACAAACAAACAAACAAACGTGGGCGGAGTCAGTGCATTGATGAGCTCAGGCCTCGTTTTCCAACCTTCACCTGAACGAATCTGACTCTGAATAAAGCTCCGGCTCAAGTTCAAGCTTAATAAAAACCAAGTTGACTGGAAATCGATTCAGTGATGTTTGTGTTTTCCTGTTGACAAACAAGCCAACGAACAAACGAGTTAACAGACACATCATAAATCCTCTAACTCTCTGATTGGTTTTATTTGGGCATCGTTTGAGTTTTGAGTTTCTTTGCTCGTCTCCTGTGAATCTGCAAACTTCTGAACCCCACGTTCAACATTTAAAAACCTGCACAGAATCAAAACGCATCACAGAGGGAAATAGAAAACGCACTTGGCAGCGACGGACTCGAACCCACAACATCCAGAGCTGATGGCCCGTCTAAGCAAGACGGAGGAGAAGAGGACGAGGGATTAAGAAGCAGCCGTTTGTTTTCTTATCCAACATCTAGAAAGCCGAGTGATCACAGAGAGAGAGACAGAGAGAGAGAGAGAGAGAGAGAGAGAGAGAGAGAGAGAGAGAGAGAGAGAGAGAGACGATAGATGGGAGAGTTTGGGAGAAGGGGCACGGAGAGAGAGAAAGAAGGAGGTGGAGAGAGGCCAACTTTCCATGATGTGGGATTCACAGAGGACGGGTGACGGGTGCGAGAAGAGTCGGAAAGCTTTTAGTGCGTGAGAGTGTGTGTAGGTGTGTGTGTGTGTGTTTGTGTGTGTGTGTGTTCTCGCTAACTAGACGCAGAGTGACAAACTGTTGAGGAAAGCCAACAGCTAACAGGGTTCATAAAACACACACGCGCTCACGCACACTCACACTCGCACACCATACATCAGATTCCTATCAGCGCCCGTCTCAGCACTCGCACCGAGACTCCTGTTCACAGAGCGGGGGAGCAGATGTCCTCGGGACGGACACAGAGCGAGGACGAGAGGGAGAGAGAGAGGGAGGAAGAGAGGGAGGAAGAGAGGGATGAAGAGAGGGAGGATGAGACAAAACTGATTATAAAGGATCTATTGGTAGAAATTCAACATAAAGTAATGTTTTCACTAGTTTGTTTCATTTACATTGTAAAAATTGTTGTTTTATTTACTCTAGAATGGACCCTTTATATTTAAATACTTTATATTTAAATACTTTATATTGAATCAGGAGCAGCTCCTCTCTACGGAGGCAGCCATGTTGTTTACAGTAGCCCAGACTGGACAAACTAAACCTTTTGAGTTTCTTTGAGAACTGAAGCTACCACAGGTTCTTTGTCATATGTGGAGGGGGGAGGGTGAGGTGAGGGGTGATCAGCTGCAACATGACACTTCACCACTAGATGTCACTACATTCTACACACTGAACCTTTAATCTGAAGACGACACTGCAATGGAGAATTCCGGAGAAAATCCGAGAACAAACAAACACCATCTGGATAAGATGAGCTGTATTTGTCACGTTCACATTACACACGGTACAAAGTGCAGTTAAATGTGTTATTGTGTAAAATAAAAGACACAACATAAAAATAGCACACCTCCTCCAAATCAAACCTCCGATCCAGAGGAATGAGACGCACGACTCTGCTGTGAGTTCACAGACCTGAAGTTATCTGTTTGACAATAAACTGTGTACATTCAGCAGACACTCTGTCCTCCTCCTCCTCCTCCTCCTCCTCCTCCATTTCCCACTTAGCCAGCATTATAGTCCACAATATGACGGAAGGCATTGCACCTTTTGTATCTCAGGAAATCCACTGGGCTTAGTGGGCAGACTTGATTAATGCCAGTGAACCAGCAGCTACCAGTGTGCTCACGGGGGCTCGTTACTCAGACCAACGATCCAAAGAGACCGATGAGTGAATGAGAACAAAGCCCGAACAGCTCCACTGGAAAAACAAAGACTCGCTTCTTTCTTCATATTTTTGGCAAACTACGCTTTTAGTGAATCAACAGAGCTCTTAATCACTTTCTCTTTAATGGGAGAAGAGAGTTTTACTGGTATTTCCAGAACTGAACCTGTATGAAGAATGGAGCCGATTTTATAGATCCTGAAGATTTGACTTTTTAATGTTCTTCCCGTGTCTGCATTTTCTCTGGGTGCTCCAGCGTCCGCTCTCAGACGACCTGCAGACCTTTAGGGTTCATATGGATGTAGGGGGGGGGGGGGGGGGGGGCTGACAGTGGGTGGGACGTGAGGCACAGGACAGGACAACTGGGATCAGTGCCAGAGAAACTTTACTGGAAATTCTAATTACCTAAAATGGCAGTACGTGTACTTTGTTTTTTTTGTCCAGGTCTACTGACACGGATGAAGTGGGGTTTATCACCTAGACTGAGTCCAGCCACCAGGGGGCGATGGAGACGCTTTGTACTTGGAAGTCTTGATGTCATTCATCCTGTATTCACTCTATGGTCTCAATGGTAACCAGTGATCACTTCAATAACCACTAAGTTCACTAGTCCGGTGAACAGTGAGCACACGTGTGAGTTCATTTAACTACAACAGAGAAATCTAAATGTGAAGTGAACTCAGGAACTGGGATGTGAGGAGCCGGAGGAGACGAGAGGCAGGAACCCACTGAGGAACTGTGGGTACGGGAAGGGGGGGGGTGTGTGCTGCTGGAGTCAGCTCATTAAGCAAACAGACGGCTGATGGTTCCCTCAGCACCGACACAGGGCAGCTCTAATGGAGGGAGGCTGACTCAGCGCCGCTGCTGGCAGAGGAGATGTGTGAGCGCCCGGAACTCCGTGAGCTGCTTATTGCAGTTTGAGTGTGTGTGTGTGTGTGTGTGTGTGTGTGTGGGTGTGTGTGTGTGAGAATAAATATGCATATATGTCAGCTCCGTCCGAGCAGCCGTCAACACATGCCTCTTCCCACACAGCTCCATCTGCTGCGCTGCCTCATGAGCGCTGACGAGAGCTTTACGAGTTTGGAATTCATCAGCTGGAGAATTTAAGAACTTTGAATCTGCTTCTTTGGTTCCTTGTGTCGGTTCCTTTCCTCTGGAGCTCAGGACGTGGAACCTTCTAGATGATGAGGTGTCCGTGTGAAAGTCTTTAAAAGTCCAGGTACATGATCGATATCAGCCGTCACACGTATGTCCGAATAAAAAGCTTCTTTAACTTTCGATATGAAGGAAACTGTGAATCTGATGACGTGCTGCTGATAGAGATGATTTTGAAGAAGCTCTATTTTGCAGCAGACACCAGTCGATCAATGGAACCTGCACGCTGACGTCTTTCCCCTCTAATTTCCCACTAATGCAATTTTTCATTCCCTATTATCCGTTGTTGCTGCGGCTGCCGGAGATGAAAAAAAAAAAACACACAAACATCTGCTCCGGGAGGTTTTCTGTCTCCTCTGCACAACGGCATCACTTGGTTTTCTTTTTAATTCATTTGGATTTAATTAGAAACCCTCGGGAGCGTGAAACTATGTCTTGTGCCAAACTGGGAAACTCACTGAAGAGATAGGTACAGTAGATAAATTGCCATTACTTGCTCTGTTAAGTCTTTTTGGTAACAATCCAATATAAACAACAGCTTTTTTTATATTTGAGGTCAAATGATGAATTGTCGTGGAGGCAAAGGTTCGGTGGTTTGAAGTGAGAAGATGAAAAAAGGGAGGAGGGGGGGGGGACAAAGGGAAGAAGGGATAGAAGTCAGACCAAAAAAAATAAAAGAGAGAGAGAGAGGAAGAAAGATATTTTCCCCATTTCCAGTCTGGTGGAAGTGGGACACAGTCGGCCTGCAGGCGAGAGAGAAACCAGCCGTGGCTCCTGTTGTTGGCTCACTCCTCTCGTTGTCTCGTTTGTTTTTAAAAGAACAGAAAAAACACTGATGTGTATTAGAGAGAAAGAACCTCATGTTCACGTGTGTATTAGAGAGAAAGAACCTCATGTTCACGTGTGTATTAGAGAGAAAGAACCTCATCCTCATGTGTGTATTAGAGAGAAAGAACCTCATGTTCATGTGTGTATTAGAGAGAAAGAACCTCATGTTCATGTGTGTATTAGAGAGAAAGAACCTCATGTTCATGTGTGTATTAGAGAGAAAGAACCTCATCCTCATGTGTGTATTAGAGAGAAAGAACCTCATGTTCATGTGTGTATTAGAGAGAAAGAACCTCATGTTCATGTGTGTATTAGAGAGAAAGAACCTCATGTTCATGTGTGTATTAGAGAGAAAGAACCTCATGTTCATGTGTGTATTAGAGAGAAAGAACCTCATGTTCACGTGTGTATTAGAGAGAAAGAACCTCATGTTCATGTGTGTATTAGAGAGAAAGAACCTCATCCTCATGTGTGTATTAGAGAGAAAGAACCTCATGTTCATGTGTGTATTAGAGAGAAAGAACCTCATGTTCATGTGTGTATTAGAGAGAAAGAACCTCATGTTCACGTGTGTATTAGAGAGAAAGAACCTCATCCTCAAGTGTTTATTAGAGAGAAAGAACCTCATCCTCATGTGTGTATTAGAGAGAAAGAACCTCATCCTCATGTGTGTATTAGAGAGAAAGAACCTCATCCTCATGTGTGTATTAGAGAGAAAGAACCTCATCCTCATGTGTGTATTAGAGAGAAAGAACCTCATGTTCACGTGTGTATTAGAGAGAAAGAACCTCATGTTCACGTGTGTATTAGAGAGAAAGAACCTCATCCTCATGTGTGTATTAGAGAGAAAGAACCTCATGTTCATGTGTGTATTAGAGAGAAAGAACCTCATCCTCATGTGTGTATTAGAGAGAAAGAACCTCATGTTCATGTGTGTATTAGAGAGAAAGAACCTCGTGTTCATGTGTGTATTAGAGAGAAAGAACCTCATCCTCAAGTGTGTATTAGAGAGAAAGAACCTCATCCTCATGTGTGTATTAGAGAGAAAGAACCTCATGTTCATGTGTGTATTAGAGAGAAAGAACCTCATCCTCATGTGTGTATTAGAGAGAAAGAACCTCATGTTCACGTGTGTATTAGAGAGAAAGAACCTCATGTTCACGTGTGTATTAGAGAGAAAGAACCTCATGTTCACGTGTGTATTAGAGAGAAAGAACCTCATGTTCCCGTGTGTATTAGAGAGAAAGAACCTCATGTTCATGTGTGTATTAGAGAGGAAGAACCTCATGTTCACGTGTGTATTAGAGAGAAAGAACCTCATGTTCATGTGTGTATTAGAGAGAAAGAACCTCATCCTCATGTGTGTATTAGAGAGAAAGAACCTCATGTTCATGTGTGTATTAGAGAGAAAGAACCTCATGTTCATGTGTGTATTAGAGAGAAAGAACCTCATGTTCACGTGTGTATTAGAGAGAAAGAACCTCATCCTCAAGTGTTTATTAGAGAGAAAGAACCTCATCCTCATGTGTGTATTAGAGAGAAAGAACCTCATCCTCATGTGTGTATTAGAGAGAAAGAACCTCATCCTCATGTGTGTATTAGAGAGAAAGAACCTCATCCTCATGTGTGTATTAGAGAGAAAGAACCTCATGTTCACGTGTGTATTAGAGAGAAAGAACCTCATGTTCACGTGTGTATTAGAGAGAAAGAACCTCATCCTCATGTGTGTATTAGAGAGAAAGAACCTCATGTTCATGTGTGTATTAGAGAGAAAGAACCTCATCCTCATGTGTGTATTAGAGAGAAAGAACCTCATGTTCATGTGTGTATTAGAGAGAAAGAACCTCGTGTTCATGTGTGTATTAGAGAGAAAGAACCTCATCCTCATGTGTGTATTAGAGAGAAAGAACCTCATCCTCAAGTGTGTATTAGAGAGAAAGAACCTCATCCTCATGTGTGTATTAGAGAGAAAGAACCTCATGTTCATGTGTGTATTAGAGAGAAAGAACCTCATCCTCATGTGTGTATTAGAGAGAAAGAACCTCATGTTCACGTGTGTATTAGAGAGAAAGAACCTCATGTTCACGTGTGTATTAGAGAGAAAGAACCTCATGTTCACGTGTGTATTAGAGAGAAAGAACCTCATGTTCCCGTGTGTATTAGAGAGAAAGAACCTCATGTTCATGTGTGTATTAGAGAGGAAGAACCTCATGTTCACGTGTGTATTAGAGAGAAAGAACCTCATGTTCATGTGTGTATTAGAGAGAAAGAACCTCATCCTCATGTGTGTATTAGAGAGAAAGAACCTCATGTTCATGTGTGTATTAGAGAGAAAGAACCTCATGTTCATGTGTGTATTAGAGAGAAAGAACCTCATGTTCACGTGTGTATTAGAGAGAAAGAACCTCATCCTCATGTGTGTATTAGAGAGAAAGAACCTCATGTTCACGTGTGTATTAGAGAGAAAGAACCTCATGTTCATGTGTGTATTAGAGAGAAAGAACCTCATGTTCACGTGTGTATTAGAGAGAAAGAACCTCATCCTCAAGTGTTTATTAGAGAGAAAGAACCTCATCCTCATGTGTGTATTAGAGAGAAAGAACCTCATGTTCATGTGTGTATTAGAGAGAAAGAACCTCATCCTCATGTGTGTATTAGAGAGAAAGAACCTCATCCTCAAGTGTGTATTAGAGAGAAAGAACCTCATCCTCATGTGTGTATTAGAGAGAAAGAACCTCATGTTCACGTGTGTATTAGAGAGAAAGAACCTCATGTTTATGTGTGTATTAGAGAGAAAGAACCTCATCCTCATGTGTGTATTAGAGAGAAAGAACCTCATGTTCATGTGTGTATTAGAGAGAAAGAACCTCATGTTCATGTGTGTATTAGAGAGAAAGAACCTCATCCTCATGTGTGTATTAGAGAGAAAGAACCTCATGTTCATGTGTGTATTAGAGAGAAAGAACCTCATGTTCACGTGTGTATTAGAGAGAAAGAACCTCATCCTCATGTGTGTATTAGAGAGAAAGAACCTCATGTGCATGTGTGTATTAGAGAGAAAGAACCTCATGTGCATGTGTGTATTAGAGAGAAAGAACCTCATCCTCATGTGTGTATTAGAGAGAAAGAACCTCATGTCCATGTGTGTATTAGAGAGAAAGAACCTCATCCTCAAGTGTGTATTAGAGAGAAAGAACCTCGTGTTCATGTGTGTATTAGAGAGAAAGAACCTCGTGTTCATGTGTGTATTAGAGAGGGTGAACACTGTGTTTGTCATGTTGTGTGTTTTCCACCTGTTATTTAGCAACAAGGAAAATATCCAATACAAAGTTTTGGCTGTAAATCTGAGTCATTCTGCAGAAAAGTATTAAACTCGTGATGAATATTGTTTTTCTATATTATGATTATGGTAAAACATTTGTTTCTTTCAGTCGGCACAATCTTTCCACTTGTGCCCGACGGATTTAAAACGTTTGCCGTTATGAAAAGCATAATTTAACAATGCAGAGAAGATGCTTTTTCTATACAATTTCCAATATCTATATAGTTGTATAGTTTTTTTAACATTGTTATTATAAAGCTTATGTTTAAACTCTTAGGGAATCACTGCTATTTTAATATATATCATATCTACCAATATATCTGTATCAGATATTGTTTACTCTTTCGTTTCATTCAGTATATTAAAACGTATGAACTGTGAGTGAATGCTGAAATCATGGCATTGCTAAGTATAAAAATTTTAACACATAGTTAGTGTGTTTAATATAATGTGTGTAACATTGTTCTGTATGATTGAAGGTGTGTGTTACTGACATGTGCACAATCTGAGTGTGGATAAATATCGGTTCCCTAAATATTCCTGATTCCTTTCATCTAGATTCATTAATTATTCCACGAGAAATAAAACAAAAGGCTGAACTCGTCAATCGTGGAAAAGCTGGATCCGCCCCCTGAGCCGAACCAAAAGGTAATGAGCTCTTCCTCGGGTCAAGCCACACCCCTCGACAAAATGTCATAGAGAGCGGTTTTGTGTTATCCTGCTAACAAACAAACAAACACACAAACACAAACACAGACGAAGATACAACCTGCGAGTCGGACTCAACAAAACATGGAATCCGCCCGAGGCTGCTCAATAGCTGCTGGAACATTTGGGATAAGGACAATAAAAGCGTTGGGCTCAGGCATTTCCTGCCCAGGAAGTCTGGGATTCCAGTTTGAATGACAGCGAGTCAATATTTCTGACTGCAGCTCTTCTAATGAAACACCTCACATCATTGTCGGCTGGTCCATCGCCAACCGGAGCTGGGATTTAGATCTCCACTGCAGGAGAGCAGAGAGCGTAACAGAAGCAGGAGAGCCATGGGGAGCTTTGAATTCGCTGATGTCTGGTCCCCAAACTCTTGCCACATGTGCACACAGACAGACACACACACACACACAGGGCTCTGTCGCAGTCCAAACATTATTCCAGCTGATTACACGCCAGTTCCCATCAGGAGCAGCCTGCTCTCGCTCGCCCTGATTAACACAAACCGACCACACACTCCAAAGTCTTCAGCCTCTTTCTTTTCCATCTCTTCTGCGTCGCTCGACCTCGACGCTTCTATCTTTTATCTCTTTCTCTCCAACTTGCTTTTCTTTCCTTTCTCCAAATTTGTTCCATTCTTCTGCGTCTCAGTCATCATTTTCCATGTCGCCGGGTTTTTCTTCTACGTTGTGCGACCACCGACGCTTTGAGGAAAGAGAACAAACACAACCTGGTGCACGAAGGGGCTGAAAGACGCTCGTGCAGATTAACTTGAACCGTTTCATATCGATTACATGAAGAGAGGAAAGTGGCTTCGAGTCGGTTCAACCAGGTTTAACCAGCGGAGCAACCAGCGTTCAGGAGAGAGGATGCAGCTGAACCACCTGACCTGATCACACACTGCAGGTCAAGATGGTCGACAGGAAAATCATCTAATTAGTTAATTGGCTCCTTGTGGCTGCATAGATTATTAACTCCGCCTCCTCCAGGTTAGCGGCCGGGACATGGAGCCAACTCAGAGTCAACAAACATTGTTCCTGACATTTGAGGTGGTTCTTATCACGCTGGTGTGGAAATGTTCATGTTTGTGATGAGTTCAACAAGCAGGGAGTCATGTGACCTCTCCAGTCACTGATACATACAAACATATGTATTATGAATATATGAGTAAAAATACACAGTTTCCAGGTGTTTGGATTTTACCTCAGGATCAGGTGTCATGTTCAAAAATTGTGATTTGATCTCATATTTTAAGATCAACAGCAAACAAACCAAACACTGTACATGTGCGACATTAAAGCATCTGTGTACAATAACCCCAGCAACAATAACACTGCTGCTGCTGCTGGGGGTCACACACACACACACACAGAGACACACAACACACACAGAAGCACTGAAGAGCCTTGTGGCCACATGCCTTTACACTTGCGTCTAGGACTTAAGCTGTGCCCAGCTGTTGCACATCGACAAGACTACAGCCAGCAATGTGCGTGTGTGTCTGTGTGCGTGTGTTAGTGTATGTGTGTGTGTGTGTGTGTGAGTGCAGGACTGCTAGCTATTTCCTGAACTGTCTGTTGTGTTGTGCAGCTGCTTTTCTCTGCGCTCGCATGCAACAGAAACGACACAAACACTGAGTGTTGCGTGGCAGGAGTATGAAACACTTGTGTTGTGCACAGGAGTGTGTGCATGTGTGTGCTCGAGGCCGTTTGTGTTGTGGTACTTAAGGATTGAATGTCACTCTGATGTGCATTTGTGTGAGGTCCAGTTACACTGGTCTGATTTGATCGTGTGTGTGTGTGTGTGTGTGTGTGTGTGTAAACATCACTGATGAACACTGGTTTGATTCCATTCCCTCATTATCAAATTGATATTATCTTACAAGTGTAAGTCAGTGGGCTTTCTAATGGAGGACGAGGCCACACAAACTCGATTCCACTCATTGACCCGAACAGAATAATGAAAGCTTGTGAAAATGAAACTGAAGTCTTAAGAGTTTTTCCATTGATTTTCCATCTGTGAGGAATCTGTTAAGTTCCATTAAAGTCAAACCTACTTACATTCAGAACGTCGACAGTGGGACAAGTGTGATTCCAGTTTGAGACGTACAGTGTGTTACTGTTTATAGTTTGGAGCTGGTAAAAAATAAAGCACATGGATTTATTATCAGAACTATGATGTGAAGACATATATCTGAGAGACGGGGACACAAACTGGACAAGTGGCCAGTGGGCTGCAGGTGGCCAGTGGGCTGCAAGTGGCCAGTGGGCTGCAAGTGGCCAGTCGGCTGCGGGTGGCCAGTGGGCTGCGGGTGGCCAGTGGGCTGCGGGTGGCCAGTGGGCTTCGGGTGGCCAGTGGGCTGCGGGTGGCCAGTGGGCTGCGGGTGGCCAGTGGGCTGCGGGTGGCCAGTGGGCTGCAAGTGGCCAGTGGGCTGCAGGTGGCCAGTGGGCTGCAGGTGGCCAGTGGGCTGCAAGTGGCCAGTGGGCTGCAGGTGGCCAGTGGGCTGCAAGTGGCCAGTGGGCTGCGGGTGGCCAGTGGGCTGCGGGTGGCCAGTGGGCTGCAAGTGGCCAGTGGGCTGCGGGTGGCCAGTGGGCTGCAAGTGGCCAGTGGGCTGCGGGTGGCCAGTGGGCTGCGGGTGGCCAGTGGGCCGCGGGTGGCCAGTGGGCCGCAAGTGGCCAGTGGGCCGCAAGTGGCCAGTGGGCCGCGGGTGGCCAGTGGGCCGCAGGTGGCCAGTGGGCTGCAAGTGGCCAGTGGGCTGCGGGTGGCCAGTGGGCTGCGGGTGGCCAGTGGGCTGCAAGTGGCCAGTGGGCTGCGGGTGGCCAGTGGGCTGCGGGTGGCCAGTGGGCTGCAAGTGGCCAGTGGGCTGCGGGTGGCCAGTGGGCTGCGGGTGGCCAGTGGGCCGCGGGTGGCCAGTGGGCCGCAAGTGGCCAGTGGGCCGCAAGTGGCCAGTGGGCTGCAGGGCCAACATACAGATGCTCTGCTCGGACCTGGGAACATCTGGCCACTGGGGATATTGTGGCCACAAATCAATCAACGTATGGGCACTGAGAAGATTGAACATCTGTTTAACTTGTAGAGGCTCAGGACACATTGAGGACACATTGAGGCTCAGGACACATTGAGGACACATTGAGGCTCGGGACACATTGAGGACACATTGAGGACACATTGAGGACACATTGAGGTGCATTCAGACCTGAACTCAGCACTGACCACTTGTTAAAACCTGATCTGAACAGAGTCAGACACAAACAACCCCTCTCACTTTGATTGCTCTGGTTAGATTCTCCACTGAGCCTCTGGATAACAGGGATTCTAACAGAGAAGCTTATTGCAGCACCGTTTACCACCGCGCCGCCCGGCTCCATCACCCGGCATCTGAAGTGAAGGAGTAACTACGCTCGCTAATCTCAGCACTTTCTTTATGTTCTGCAATTTGAGAAGTAATCTTCCATGACACCAGCTCCATGCTCGAGACTGGGAGGAAAACAAAACCAGCGCTTTTTTAACACGAGGCACTTCTGACTGAAATAACTTTATTAATCACAGGACTTGGACCATGACAGAGGTGTGTGGGGTGCCAAAGCAAGAAAGAGGCAGAGTGTGTGTGTCTGTGTGTATGTGTGTGTGTTGAACTCTGAAGTCACAGAGGAGAAAGAGTGTGTGAGAAGAGGAATGAGCGAAGGGCAGTGCGTTCATGCACGTGTGCAGATTTACTCTCTGTGTGTGTGTGTGTGTGTGTGTTTGTGTATGCAAGTGTGAGAAAGGGATGGTTTGATCTCGTGTTGGAGTGTGTAAAGAGATTTTCCATCCATTAGGGTGGCTTTACTCCCAGACACACACACACACACACACAGACAGACACACACACACACACAATTGAAGGCGTAGGGAAAGTCACTCTGACATCCAGTAACTTATAACCTAAGTTAGTACAAATGATAATTATATAATCTTTCACATGATATGGCAAATTTTGGAACGTTGCTTTCATTGTGTGTGTATTTGCGTGCACGTGTGTGCGGTGATGAGGTTACTCACCTACTCGTCAGGAAGCAGGGAACCAATCGGGAGAAGGAACAGCCCCAGCAACGTGAAGAGAAGAGAAGAGAGGAAAGGAAGGAGTTAGAACGTTTCTCATTGAAACCCCTGTGCAGTGCCTTGCTCAACGGCTGATCCACTGCTCCTCACATGTTGTTCAGTGAGTCAGTCTCCAGCCTGTTGTTCTAACCTCTGCTCAACCCGCCACCTCCATCTTTTGAAATGGTTTAGTAAGTTTCCATGAGATTGTAAAAAAAAAAAAAAAAAAGAAAGAGCCAAACACAAAAACAAAGTCTCTGGATCTGGTTTCCTTCAGAGTCTTACTCATCCAATTAGAACCATCAGCTAAATATTCACAGGCTCAAAATATGTAACTGTGTTGCTGAGCTGTCGCTCATCGTTAGTCTCTGAAGCATCAACCTGGTGAATGGAAAACACACGTTTAAACCAGTTAATGTGAGATAATAACCAGTAGATGTGAAAGATAACTCCACAGCTCACGGACAGACTTTCACTTGGGAGTGGATCTGCAGAGGTTGACCTTCTGGAGCTGATTGGTCAGAGTGTGTGTGTGTGTGTGTGTGTGGGAGGGGGGGGGGGGGGTGAGAGGTCGACACTGATCTGTGTTTTTGCTACTTGAACATTTCAACGACCACCGACGTGGGCAGGATTCCTCCCGGTGCTGATGATGGTGATTCCGACGGACAAGAGCCCTGACCTCCGAATTCCATTTCACGCGAAACCACTTCTCCAGGATCCCGAGTGTCAAAGTCCAGCAGCCTCACGGACCTGATCTGGTTTCAAGACACGGGCCTAAAACTGAACTACAGCTTGTAAACAAACTCAGGAGCTTCTCACTTGTACCTGGTTTCCTGTCACTCTTCAGCGCTCAGGCTTCCAGGCATGTGGAGCTGCTGGTGATCAGAAGTGACCGTCCGTCTCCTGTTACCCACAAACCTTTGCATTTTAGCATTCATGACACAAGCTGTGAGCCACTTCTGGGGCTGCATCCTTCAGAGTCTTCTTTTGGAGGCAGATTGCATCACAGTGCTGGGTGTCTCATTTCAAAGGCTCCATCGAGTGCAGCTTTCCATTCCCGAGCAATGCAGGGTCCAGTGAGTGGATCCTCCTGGAGACGAGTGATCACAACACAGTGACGGATCGCTTTTCAGAAAGAGAACATGGATTCCGAAGACTTAACTCAATCTCAAAGCTCACAATACAACTTCTTAAAGAGGGGATGAGATTCTACAGACCGTACATCTTCTTCTACGGGTGAGCTATGTTGAGGTAAAGGTGGGACAAGCTGGTGACATGATAAGAAATTCTTCATAGACCCGACAGTTTCATTTGGGTTCAGCCTCAGCTGAGACCATGACCTCTGAAGGCCCCTGAACACACACACACAGCTTCAGACTCACACTGTGCGACTCCATGATTATATCCTGCAACCTCAGATGCTGACGTGAAACCTAACAAATGTTCTGAATATATATATAATAGATAAAACTTTTATAAATTCAAAGTTATTTCATTGTTCAAGTCATTATGAGTCTCTCTGGAAAACAGCGTCTGCAAAAATCCCTAAAAAGAGAAGTGGATGTAATCAGCGTCTGAGTGAAGTTACTGTGACCAGCCGGCTGCCAGGACTACGTAATGGAATATTAGTGGGTCTCGTGTCTGGCTTACTACTGTAGCTGTGTTTCATCTCTCGCTAACACACACACACACAGACACACACACACGCACGCACACACAAACACACACACAGTAGTGGTGTCTGTGAGCTGCCTGTGGTCTGGACAGCATCACAGGCTGTGGTCAACACTGCCGTGTGTGGGTTATACACAATTTACACTTGTCTTCAAACACACACAGGCAGACACACACGTCTCAGTTGTGTGGACACTCATTGGCCTAATGCATTCCCGAGCCCCTTACACTAACCTAAACCCAATTCTCACAAAATGTCCTCACAAATCCTATCAACATATGTAGAGATGCATTCTGATGCACAACTGTTCAACTGTGACATGTGATCAGGACCTGAGCAGATAACTGTGAGCTCCCATCATGCATCACTGCATTTCAAATCCAATCCACAAGTCACGACTCTCCTGCATCATACAGAATATGTTTTCGTGTATATTTGGAAAGGAAAACGGAATAAATCACATGTATTCACAAATTGGGTTCAGAGAGAACAGACAGATGATGTTTGGGGGGGGGGGGGGGGGTCTTTTATATATAGAGACGGTTAGTAAACACAGCAGGAGAAACAGCAGAACTGGACAGAACCAATATCTGAGATTTGAATTCCTCTCTTTGATCCCTGGGAGTCGTCATAAACCGAGCGGCCACAATCACACACTTCACTGTGATGGAGACAGACTGTGTGTCTCTCTCTCTTTGTGCGTCCATCTCTGTGATGGAGACAGACTGAGTGTGTGTCTCTCTCTGTGTGTGCGTCCATCGAGACCCGACAACGGTTTGAAGATCACGTATTTTATCAGCGCTCACAATCTGAAGCAGTGATACACACGCTGCTGTGATGAGCTCTGAGCTTGTGGACGAGTCACAATCAGCTGCTTGTGTCAGCGTCTGTGGAGCGACAGCTGCTGTGGGGGGGGCATCAGGGCGGCTGCTGGGGATCGCTCTCTTCCCACTGGGTGAGCGGACCAGTCAGGGTGTGGTGGTGTAAAGGATACACCTTCCGTTTTTAACTGGCCTACATTCCCTCTGTGCACAGAGACACACACACACACACACAATGCCGTCTGTATATGAGTAATGACTGGATGATCCCTGAGCTCTTTGACCCTTGAACTTTCGTCTCCAATCCCCGGGGCCCACACCGGTCGAGACTTCTGCATGTCCTAGTTGTGTGTGTGTGTCTGTCTGTGTGTAAGGCTTCTATTTTTCTGTTCTGAATGTGTGTGTGTGTGTGTGTGTGTGTGTGCTCGGTTCCCCCCACAGCATCTGGAACGTATTCCCACTTCACCGCCGTTTATGGTAGAGCCATCACCGGCAGGATGCATGGACATCTATGGAGCGCCCGGGCCCCTGGCCCCCCAGCCCTCTGCGTTTAAGAGCCCCTGGAAGAGAGGCCCCGCTCGGGGGGGGCAGCCGGGCCACGCTGCACCCACACAGATGCACCCATTAACGGGCTCGCTGGCCGGGGTCACGGCCCTCTTTACCATCCTAAAGGAGGGGGGGGGGGGGATGGAATCTGACACTAAGGAGCTGTGAGGTTCCAGGTTAGAACCCGGTCACTGGTGCTTCTCACTGGTCCTTCTCACTGGTGCTTCTCACTGGTCCTTCTCACTGGTCCTTCTCACTGGTCCTTCTCACTGGTGCTTCTCACTGGTGCTTCTCACTGGTCCTTCTCACTGGTCCTTCTCAGGTGGTGCTCTCTCTGATGTAATGAGATTATTATTTATCTTTCTGATTCTGGAGGACGGATCACGATGCCCCCCCCCAAGAAGAAGCCACACTCGGCTCGTTGGCAGTCATGACAAAACACTTATTAGCACACAATTAAGCACAGTAAACATCATACGTCTCTGGTAATGGCTGCTATGGGAATATTAAAAAGAGCATAAGGAGGCGAGAGCATGGTGGGAGGTGGGAGATGGAGAGAGGGGGAAGAGAGAGAAAGAGAGAGAGAGAGAGAAAGAGAGAGAGAGAGAGAGAGAGAACTTCGTGTTGTTTATTATGAGTTTTGTCACGTTGCTGATTTTTTCGGACGAGTCGTGTTTCTGTGAGTCACAGGATTATAGTGGGAGAGAGTGGGACCAGTAAGGCACGAGCAGCATTTTACATCCGTTATGTTTTATGTAGCACAACTCAATATCATCACTACTGCTTCATGTACCACTTTACAGTAGTTGCTTCTGTCGTGTCGAAAAACAAAGAATATTTTACACCTTGTCAGATTGTTGTTAGATCCTCTGAGTCAGAGTGAGCGTCCAGGAAGCTGGAGCTGAAAGCAGGAGCAGCTCCTTCTCCTCCTCTGCTCCAGACCCTCTTGATGGACTGGTTCTGTGTCAATGTGCACTGGGGCCAATGAAGGGAACTGGGAGCTGGGCGAGTGCAGCTGGTACAGCAGGGGGGGGAAGCGAGGAGCTGTCCACCTTCCTGTCAGGGCCCGACCATGTGGAGACCTGAATGAGATCCACTTCGATTGAAGCTACAGCAGCAGAAAACAATATTTGAATTATGTAGATAAACAACGTGGATTTGGAGACTGACTCAAAGGAAACTTCCTGCACGGCCTGTTTGTTCTGAACCGTCTGAAAACAGCAGCCACCCACAGCTGCCCGGGTGCCACTGTGGCTTTCTGCTAAAACCACTGCGGTCAAATGGCTCCGGATATATTTCCAAACAACAACCTGTATCCAGGGCACCGGCAGCGCTGAGGTTTCTGGTCTTCTACCGACTCCATTCCTCGCCCTGGTCCCCACTGAACTGGAGATAACCCCTCGGGCGAGCGGAGTGCTAACTGCAAAGCTTTGTCTTGTCAACGAGGCGGTTAGTTTGAAGAGACTCGGCAGACTGGGCTCATTAAACCTTAACGCCAGCGGTGGTGGAAAGAGGGAGTCTGCCAGAGGAGGGAGGGGGTGTGTGGGGGTGGGGGGGCTGGGTCGGTCTGCACACTGTGCTACAGTCAATTATTTACATGCAACTGAATCAACAAGTTTTGTTTTTTTATCATTTATTAAGTAGGACCGAGAACTTCAAGTTGTTTTTTCCCTGCTCATGTGACAAGAATGTTTAAAACTCTGTGAGGCTGGTGATGATTTGGGCTAAGTGCTAATTGAATGCTAACGAGCTGGTGTTTATGAACAACGCACCACATTCTCCTTTTAGCAAAGTGAGCTTCACTAATTAGCTCTGAAATCAAAGTGCAGCCGAGGACGTAGTTTGTTTTGCTCTTAAAACCAGAAGTGGTTTTCACGAACTGTTAAATATTCGACAAACTGAACATTTATCACAACTGAGGAAGGCAGAAATATCATAAAAACATAAATGATATTGCAACACAGTCTGCAGTAAACAGAGCGATCAACATTATCACAGCCACTTGCAGATTAATCCCAAAATGTGAAAGTGCTGTTTTGTTGTGGAGGAGACGACAGACACGGAGAAAAGAAGCATTAAGAGGCTGAGCAGTGAATCAGTGTGAGGTGATGCTCACTCTCCTGATGTGACTCTATAAAGAGCGTCTGCCTCCGTGTTCACCCCGATCATATTAGTTCCTTATTTATGCAGATGAAAAGCAAAACACTCCAGTTCTGAGGATTCAGACATATCTTCATATTGTGGCTGTTTGGCTAGTTCCTGAAGCTTATAGATCATAAGCTTCCTCCATGTTAGTGGACGGGACAAGGATCCAACTAAAGAAAAATCAAAGTCTGCGTCAAACCCATTTTTCCCAAAGGAGTTGATGTATGTTGAAATATTTATTTTGGTCATAATTCATTATTTGATGATGATGGGGATGAACCTTCTTCAGACTGACTCGTGATTGGTCGAACGTGTATCAGCAGCACCTCAGGACCGTGGTTCTATCCCTGCATGGTGGCGTGGCTCGTACTGGTGATATACTGGTTCTATGTCTGGAGACACTTCTTTGCCATAAAGGTGAAAAAACCTGCAGATATGAAGAAGTTGACTTCATCTCCACGGCAGCATCAGTTCCACCTAATGAGGTTGTTTCTATTTCAGGAGCGATGACACGGTTCCACTGGAAACTCCAAACTGCTGCTGATGTTACGCACGTTGACACAAACTGATGTGATTAGTTCTGGATCACACTGTTGGTGGGTAATCATTTGTAGGATGTAATTCCCTCTCTGTGCGCCTGTGGTGGTCTGTGCCGGGTTAGTCACGGCAACAGCTGCTCCGAGGCTTCACTCATCAAAACACACGCACACACACACACTCATTGACAAAATACATTCCCCAGCCCCCCCCACCTTGGATTCCTGAACCTAATTCCAACCCCAACATCCAGTCCTCTCCCTCAAATAGCTCAGATCACTTCATGTCTCATCCCAGGGGTTTGAACTGGTGCTCAACGTGCACGGCCATGAAGCACCGACACACACACACATGGTGAAGCCCAGCACTTCATTCAATAGTTAATGTGAGTTGGGACTTGGTGTCTGAAAGCTGCTTAATGAGTTCACACACATTCTATTCAATAATTCAACAGCTATTACTTTAAAAACACACACACGTGTCTCCACGACTTCTGAGGACTTTACATTGACCTGCTTGTTTTCCTTTAGGGACTCGAACCTTACTTTTAGGGACTACAACCTAAACTTAAGCTAAACCTAACGTTATGGGGACTTGCTTTTTGTCTCCAAAAGGAAGACAAGTCCCCACAGCATGAGTAGTACCTGGTCCACACACACAGACACACACATACACACACACCTTCCGAGCAACAACCAGCGTCAGAGATGAACAGATTGAGAGAGAACTTCATTACGGCTCCTTCCCTCCTGAAGCCAGCTGGCCTCCCTGCGCATCATGAGCTTGATCATCAACGTGTTAATTAAATTGTTCAGCAGCACAAACAATCAAAATGAGACGGAGCCCCCCCCCCCCCTCCACATCCAGATAACCTGTCACCCAAAGTACACATCATCATCTCGACCATGATGAGCAATATACTCGTCCCTGAATTTCTCCAGATTAGAATGATATCTGCGTCTCTGGCACCAGTTTATTGAAAATTAGAATAAAGAGTGAGAGTAGAATGTAGGAAGACATATTAATCTTTATATTGCACTTTATGTAAATTATGTCCTTGTGGATGAACGTGATGGATGGATTCATAACGTCTTATCTTTGTTTGTCCAGACGAACATTTGGAGAAATGAGGATCACAGTTTGTTGGAAATATTTTTGAACATGTGCTCAAAGTGGTTTTGTATCAACGTTTGAGAATAACATCTTTATCATTTTTACTGCTGAATCTTTTTTTCCTCCCTCCTCTTATAGGAGCCCCCCCCATCACCATCCCACAGAGGAGTTTCCCTCCTGGATGTATTTATAGTCTGTGTGGTCTCCTGTCAGAGTCGAGCTCTGGATGTGACACTCATCAGGGATCTGATCGAGTTACACAAACGTGCATGTGGACTGACTCACACTTGGAATTTGTAGGAAACAAGTTTGAAATGCTTGACAGATTCAGGGATGAAGATTTAAACCCACAGTCGAGTCGTCTTCATGTCTCGTCTCTGTCCAAGTCCCCGTTGTCCTGTGATGCCGATAAGATTCATCAGAGACTGAGACAGAGTGGACGTCTCCGTGTGCAAATAGAGTTCCCTCTTTCTGAGCTGATTGAAAAACATTCAACCATGTGAAGAAATGGTTTAAAATATTTAAGATTCATTGTTTGGGTCTAATGAACATTCAGGAAACTGTAAAAGAAACAACAGCCTGTGATTATTAGTTATTTCCTAAGATCAAAACTTGAATCAGGTGAAAATCTCTTGAGTCTAAAATTGTTTAATTTCCACTTTAGCTTGATTCTGTTTCTTTCCTAATCTATATATGTACCCTTGTCAAAGTCAGGTTTGTTTAGGTGTGTGGGTGTGTGTGTGTGTGTGTGTGTGCGTGTCTGTGTGTGTGATGCCATGTGACAGGTAATGTCCCGCGGCTGCTGAAGGATTAGCTCTCCTCACCCCTCTGTTATCACAAGCCTGCGTTTGAACCCCACACTCTGCTAATCCCAGCTCATTCACACACATTAATCCCGTCTGTGAGACTGGTGTGTTTGTGTGTGTGTGTGTGTGTGTGTGTGTGTGTGTGTGTGTTTGTGTGTGTCTGTGCTCTGGACCTCAGGAGAAGCAGCACTATAACAGCTAATGGCTTCTGAATAATATCTGAATAGTCAAACATCCTTGTGTGGAGAAATGTGCAATAACACTTCTCCCAGAAGAGATGAAATCAAATGTAACGATAACAGTTCTACACTGCTCTTCCATTAATAAACAGAGATATGAATTCCACATTTCAGGAGTTATCAGATAAATCTTGGGAGTCATATCATAGGAGGATGGAAACTGGACCAATCAGCGAGCTCGTGTTCAGCTGCTCTCAGACGAGTCTCGTTAAACTCATGAACGTGTTGTTGCTCAGTTAATTGTCCAGTGAACATCCTTCACATCTTCTTTCTTTAATCTGCTTTACTACACGTTTTGTTTTACTTCATGTTAATTAACTTCTGAGCTCCATTAACTTTGTCTGTGCATGATTAGCTTGTAGGAGTCAAAGAAGAACCCCCCCCCAACCACCTTGTATAATCTCAGCTTGTCCCTTTATGCTGCAACACTACAATACCCACAATTCCCAGCTGTACAGTAAAACCCAGCAGAATTCAGACAGCTTGGCAGCGGGTTGGACGAGCAGTAAAACTGCAGTAAAAGAAATTTACAAGCCTCGGAGAATTTTTAAACACTTCAGACCGGATTTAGTTTCCACTGTTAAAAAGAGAAGAAAAGAAAAGACACGAGGGGAGACTAGAAATGGAAAGTGGACGTTAAAAAGAGAGGAGACGGCGTAACATTAAAAAATGGATTAAGACTAAAACCTGCAAATGATTTAAAGATGCCAGAGAAGAGAGAAAGTAAGGAAATGAACATGTGAGACAGAGGAGAGCAGTGAGAGAGAGAGAGATCGTCTCCTGAGAAGAAACCTAACTTAGTGTTTGGATTCATATAGTGTGGAGCTGGAAAAGAGCCGAGGGAGAGAAACCCATGGAGACAGGAGGACTATTTCTGGACCATATCCGTCATATGGTGACTGCAATATTAAAGGGAGGCGGGCAACTAGTGGCATTAAATATGAACAGCGTCATTAGAAGTGACCGACGGGTGGACGGAGGACGATAGAGAAACATCTCAGGTCTCATCTCAGCTGCTTCCCCGGGTTTCACTGATATCATGTTAATGTTAGAACACATAAAAAACTAAATTAACTTTCACGTTTCTCATGTTCCTCACGGCAGTAATTATTTATTTATTTATTTAGAGAATCGGACCGATTCCCTCACATCTGTGGATCCTCACCTCCACTGGGAGATTATTTGGAAAGTGTCTTCATTTCTTATAAGTGATCTCCTGTGCGCTCTGTGGCACGGTCACTGCAGCGACATGATGATACACGCACAGTGTTAGAAGATATTATTAAAAACTATTAATGACTCGGCTCTGTAACTCCACTGTTAAATAGAATATGAACGTAATTTCAGAAGCTCTTGAAATCCAGATCTTCTCAAACGAGCAGCAGGGGGCTGCGATTAAGCATTTTGTGATAGTTTCTATAGAAATCTTCTTATTGAAATAAAACGTCAGAGACAATGACATCGTTTTGCTTCATTTTGTACAATGGGAGGAAGTGTTGTCTCTTTACACAGAGTCTTGGTGGAGATGCTGGTCCAGTCCACTGGGTCAGGATCTGGGATTATAGAGGTTTTATAATCTGACTGCTTCCCGACAGCCGATGATTTGAGAGGAGACATGTTGGGATCCATTTTTACAGCCGGGACTGTGTCATAACAACACACACACACGCACACACTGGGAAAAGGAGATTGTCCCTGTGTGTGTGTTTGTGTGTCCGTGTGCCATGGTTACAAATACCAGGCGGTTGATAACACCAGAGGAAGGTAAGTTAATCAAGTGAGGCTGCGTTAACCAGAGAAGCAGATGTGAAATCTGCAATTAACATTTAAACAAGCGACTGGGAAGGTCAGAGTTAAAGTGACACACACACACACACACAAACAGTCACACAAACAGACACACACAGATCATTCTCCATCTCTTCAACCTTTAGCCTCATTACCCTCTAATCAAACCACTTCAAAATAAACCATCTGTTCAGGTAAGACAAATATAAATAAATAAATATGAATTAGTATTATGTATATTGTATTAATTACTCAAGAGAAAATGAAATATGAAAAGCTGAAACTATCAATTGATCAATTAGTTGATCCACAGAAACCCAAGAAAAGTGGAACCCAATAAGCAGCTTGGATCAAATCACCTCAGAATCCTGCACTTGTGTGTTCTCCTCTTTCCTCTTGTGTAACTCGTTGTGTAGTAAATTAGACGAACACACAAACACGACTCAGACTGAAGAACCGTCACTGACCAACACTTCAGTTTGATCTGCAGGGATCTGGACACACTGTTGTTCTGTGACTGAAATATTAAAGTGTCTGTGAGACTCACAGGATGAAGAACAGCAGCTGTAACGCAACACGTGAAGTAAAAGATAATAAAGATAATTAATACTGAAATAACTTTATGGCATGTTTAGGTAACAAACTGAATTGTGTGTACTTTATTCTCCAAACTGAAACTGCATCTACTTCCTCATGTTACTTCAAGTGATGCATCTCCTGCACGACGTTGATGACACAACATTAACAGAGAGTTTATTCTGTTCTGGTTCTAACACAAAGTCTCTGACCCGACTCTGAACTGAAGCTACTGCAGAACGATGAGCTGCTAAAACCAGACAGTAAAACACAAATAATATATATGAAGTATTTACTGTATTTACTGTATATCGTGCTTTTCTCTTGTCGACCACCTTCACACACTACAGGGGTCAGGGGTCATCTGGGGCTCAGTACCTTGCTCAAGGACACTTTGGCACCACCGGCCCCCTGGTTAGTGGACACCAGAATGTGAGTTGTGTATAAGAATGTGTTGTGATGTCTGTGCTTTATTTATAAATGTATGGATATACATAAGAAGAACAACAGGTGTGGAGCTGATTCCAAGGGGAAAATAACCTTAATATCGAGGTATTGATTATACATAATCAAAAGTACTAGTTATGTGCTTAATGCTGTTTGAAACTTTTTGAAACTTATGGAAGAAATGCTGCAGAAAATGTAATTATGAGTAAAACTGTTGAATATTTATTCGATGTGAGGATAAGCGGAGACTTGAATTTTGGAAAAAACTTGATTAACATTATAGGAAAGAAATGTTTTTATGATTAAAGTTAAAGTGTAATATAAACTGGGGCAAAGTGGATAATATCCTTCACTCACAAAATATGAAAACTACAATTAGGAGAAAGTGCACGAGACCAAAGTCGCTGGAAATGATTTGTTTGGTTTTTGCCGTTAATCTTTTTCAGTTTTTCTTCCAACATCCATCTGGAGATCTACGTGCAGACACACACTCGTAGAGTCAGACGTTCTCCTGGTGACCTCAGGGGGCTTTGAACCCAGAGGGAGTGAAACCTGCCACAGCCTCGGCCTGGAGGAGCCAGATAATGAAGAGCTGTGAGATCAAGGTGGTTGGATTCCCAGCCGAGGGCTTAGAGGAGGAAAGCCACAGCCATGAAGTGAGAAATGACAAAGTGTGTTGTGTGTTTGTGTGTCTGTTAACGTGTGGCGAGGTCCATCAAGCTGAAAAAAGCTTTTGATTACGAAGTGGAAACGAGAACACGTCAGACCAACACTCGTCAACAAACCAATCAGCCAATCAGTGAAGAGTAGACGACAACAGGACGACAACTCAGCAGCAACACAAAATGAGACTGAATCACAGTGAACAGAAAAGGACCAGAGGGACTTTGATGACATTTGGTTTTTCATCATTAGTGTATTTACACTGACGTGAATTCCCTCCCAGCTACCGGCTCCAGCCCCTTCTTAATATCTCAGAGATTTATCTGAAGTGCTAAACACCACGGACGCTTCAGCTCGTCTTCTCGATCACATTCAGTAAAAACTTATTACATATATATTACAAAATTAACATCTACTCAGCAACAGTGTTTATTCAGTGCTAATAAATCCAGAAGGAATTCTGCAACGTTCAGATCTGTTTATACACAGAGGAAGAAGAACGAGGAGGAGGAGGAGGAGGAAGAAGACGAAGAGGTTAGACGCCTCCACTGCACTGAAATACTACAAGATGAAAAATTGACCAGTTCATAATTTCCAATAGTAAATGTAATTCAGCACAAATTGTGAGGAAATAGGAAAACTAAACTCAATTTATTATTCATTTAATGGTCGATTAGAGTTTCATATATTTCCAAATAAAGGTCCATAAAGTTTTGTGTAGTTTGTTATTATTTGTAAAATAAATCAGTTGATTCACTTTTATATTATATTATTTTATATTAAAATACTCAAGTACAGCCTCAGACTTTCAGTAGGTGAGAAATAACTGAATCACTATAAAGTTAAATTTTCTAATGTCATTTAGCATCAATACACAAAGTTCTTTCCAGCTAATTATACAAGAAAATAAAAGTAATAACCAAGGTGGTCATTTTATAATTAAATTATTAAAATAAAACAATATTAAATATTGAATAGATGACGGACAGTTTGGGAAATACGCTTTTACCAGTGCTCCTCCACTGTTAGAACCCGGCCTCTCCCAGTTGCTTGTCTCTTGCCCCCGTTTCCTCCCATCAACCGGCCAGTTCGGCACATTCCCAGTAAGAAACCACCGGCTCTCTGAAGTGAATCCAGATCTTATTGGTTTTATTGACTCGCCCTCTGCCACAGCCTGATTCGATGGTTTCTGGATTTGATCCATTTTCAACGCCGACACAAATCATTTTATTAGATTTAACATACGTAACTTTTCTATAAAGTTAAAGAGACAAAAACATGATTTGAATCTTAACTTGATTTATTCCATTAGTCACCGAATCAAAAGCTCATTAGAGCGACAATAAGAAGTCTGGTTCAATGTGGAGGCTTGAAACTAAATGACCTCAGAGAAGTTTCTTCATCGATCTCACTGGTTTGTTTACACAGTCTACACAAACACAACACCCCCCCCCCCCCCCCCCCGCCAGTGGTAATCAATCTCCTCTGTGCCGTCCAGAGGGATGGATGTCGCCATGGTAACAGCCCAGCCACTGGGACTGGGTGAGGAGAAGCGATGGATGAGGTTTGTGTTTGCTCCCCCCCCCCCACCCCCCCGAGTGGGTCGTTTACTATGAACCTCTCCATCTCCTCAGTGTCCGAGGCAAGTGGAGCGTCGATGGATCCTCATCCACGAGCCCAGTAATTAACCTCAGGAGCATCGGGATGGACGAGCTCTCACCAGCAGCACCATTAAAACCAGCATGAAGAGGACACTGGTCTGGTTATAACGATGCTAAAGCCCCGAATCAGATGGATTCCAGAGCCGATGCTGATTTAAAAAGGAGTAAAATCATTTCCAAAACTGATCGTTCAGGTGAAACACGTGTGTTTGTGTGTGTCCGAATTTTAGCTGAAGATCAATAAAGTATAAATATGATTTATGCGTCTGTGTTGCTATGACCTCACACTCCTCCATTCATCTACTTCCAATTAGAGAACAGGATCATGGGCCAGCTCTTCTTCGGGGGGGGGGGGCTTTTGTTTAGATTTGCAGCGTTAGGTTCACTGCTTTTCTTAATTATGAATAATAACAGTGATTCATAATGGAAAAAAGCATTACAACTTCACACACACACACACACACACACAGAGACGCACACACACACACACACACGGCGGTTGCCAGAGTTGAAAAGGACACTTCTTGGCCGGCGAGTGTCGTTTCTCAGCAATTATTTCAAGTTCTGCAGAATAAAAATGTTTTTCTATTTCTGTTAAAGCTTCCCAACACTTTTATCATTGTGTTGCTCTTCAGCCCCTGAGGCACATGGCCACTGTGAACGCCATTACAAGAGGACACACAAGCACGATACCTCCCACTGTGACACACACACAAACACACAAACACACAAAGATCTGTGTCACTGTTGTGGTGAGACTTCCATCCACTTCCATACTTTTTCCAAGAGCCCTTATAAATAAAAGGAGCATGAACTCTGAGACGCACAAAGTTGTGTGTTCCAACACCACAAACAGGAAATATAATAATCCAATAAACTGGACTTTCTATTTCATTTCCCTTCTTCTTCTGCACAGGGAAGGTTCACTTTGTTTCAGTAAAGTACTTTAAGGTTATGAGCTGAAGATTTAACTTTATTCTGTGTGGAAACCTTCCTGGTAAAGTTTAGAAACTGGATTAAAAGTGGTATGAATTCCTGAGTGTTGCTCTATCCCCAGAATTCATACAGAATGAAGTGTTTCTTCACTGTATCTCAGAAATTAAATCTGGTTACATGATCTGTTCCATGTGAAAGAACTCAAGCAACAATATATTTTTTGATAACTTTGATTTCTAGGCTTAAAACACATTTCTAGTAAATCTTTTTGAAAAGTAAAAGCTCCAAACAAGCTTCTAAATCCACCTTCAGGTGAATTTATTTTGTTGAACTCAAAGGCTGCACCGGACTTAGTTTTATAAGATAACAACAATCATATGTGTGTCGTTTAGCTGGTTATCAAACTATTTAAATAGTGTTATGTAATGTTTAATATAATAAATTAACCATAGCCTATATTTTATTTTGCTATATTGTGAAGAAACCTTTGTTATTATGTCCAGAAGTGATGACTCGGCTGAATCTGTTCTCAATGCACCGTCCACCTCAGAAACCCTCCACTGTAACTCATCTGCCCGGACTCCTCTCCTTCCTCTCCTTCCTCTCCTTCCTCTCCTCCTCTCCTCCTCTCCTCCTCTCCTCTCCTCCTCTCCTCCTCTCCTCCTCCTCTCCTCCTCCTCTCCTCCTCCAGGTAAAGTCACAGAGGAGGAGGAGGAGAAGTTCTTTACGTGTTTGGCACACTCGGTACGATTTGGGTTTCCTGATATTTGTGTATTTATGTTTCCAGGTCTGAAAATATGGAAAATGTTGAGCTAAAGATGAGATAATCTCAGTCGGACTCAAACCTCCGCTGAGGCCCAACAGTCCCCTTAAGAAACAACATTTAAATTCAATAGATCCAGATTTTTATTTGGGTATTTATGAGCACACCCTCCTATATATCAGGTTCCTTCAAACAGAGAGGTCTGACAATAGAGGGTTTACATCTGCAGTGAAGTGACAGGAAGAAGAATTCATCTTCAAAACATAAACTCATCGGATCATGTTCACACAGCTGTCCGTCATTCTGCTGTTGGATTATTTTGTGGTAGTCACGTGGTCGTTTGCTCCTGGTTAAACCTTTCAAATGCTCACAGGGTTTTATTTCATATTAAACTTACAAATAAGAATTTTTCACTCATCACTCTGATCTTCTGGGCGTTGTTCTCTTCCTCCAAATTAATAAATTATTATTGTGTATTGTAAAATGAACACTCAAGTTGTATTTATTCCACCGAATGTGTTGTAACTTCTTTGGAATTCAGTTGGAATCTGGCACCAGGCCTCAGGAAAGATCTGGTTTCCTCTAACTGTCCATCACTAACCCCCTAACCCCCCCCCCCCCCCCCCCCCCCGCTGCTCATATCTGTGTTCGGTTGTTTCACATCTTATTAAAAAAGTCGTTAGTGTCGACAGTTTTATTCATTTTACCTCTGTGTGGTTTTTCTCTAAAACTCAAAATCCGCCTTAAACTCAATCTCGCTAAATATATAAAATTCTCAAATATCCAGAATCAGTCACGAGAGCCACCATCTTGAATATTCTGAGGCTGCGCCATCGTGATTGGAGGGTGGAGCCACGAGGTTCCACCGACTCATGAGCTCGTCCAATCACGAATCAGTCTCAGCTGTCAATCATGAGGTTTCTCCCCATTTCGTAAAATATTAAATAACAAATTAAAACCAAACTCGTTGGACAAATTAACACTTGGACTCAAATCAGTGTGATAAGAACGAGCTAAAATGACAGAGACCATCTTTGAGAAGAACTTATTAGACTTTATATTTGGGTCCATGTCCCATCCACTCACACGGACGAGGCGGGGCTTGATGGCGAGGGTTTGGAGAGGTCATGTGGTCTCTCCAGAGTTTCAAGCAGACCCAGATTCCATTAGGAGCTAAGTGAGGAAATACATTTCTGCAAATGTGCTGGAGTTGACCCTCAAATAGTCGAGGTCGGCAGATTATCTGAGCAATCAAGAGAATCCAAGAGAACAAACAGCTGATGTGCATCTGCAGCAGTTACAACAGAAAAACACCTGCGCAGCCAAATGCAGTGTAATTAGCTAACGGCTTTTTAATGGTGCTAACTGCTTCCTAACAGACACTGACTGAATAAAGAAGTGGTGAGTGTACAAAGAAATCCATTAGTTTCTCACCTGGTGTCTGTCCTTTAGCTTTAATCTGTCTGTGTCTTATAGGACATTGACTTTCAGCTGTTGTGTTGTTGTGTTGTTGTTGTGTTGCTGAGCAGCGTGAAGTCGATCGACCGTCTGAAACACTCGAGTCCAGTGGGCGAGCGGAGGGAGACAGAGAGAGGAAGTGAAGGGCGTCATCTTTAACCTTTGACCTCCGTGTAAACAGCCTCGTGCACAAGTGGATGGAGTTGACATTTAGCAAGTGTTCAACACAGACTCACAAATGTCCTGTTCTCACACTCTCGCTCTCTTCAAGTGAGGTCACTTCAGTGCAGCTGCAGTGTGTGCACATTCAGTTTCTCTACTTGCTGTTCAGAGTAATGAGCGAGGGGGACATGTTGTCACCTCAGTTTGTTGGTTTGTTTACTTTTTTCACATTGCGTTTTTCAAAGGGAATAAATAATAAATGATATTCCCTCTACTGAGATCTGTTCTAGTAAGTTCTATCTTCTATGTTTCCTTAAATCAGTTTAGGTGTCTTAGGAAGAGACGGCCGAGGATCAGGTTGTCGCTTGAAGACAAGTTGTTTGGATTGTGAGTCAATAACTGTCCCTTCTCTATAAAACTTTGATCCCATGAAAACTTTAAGGATTATAAATTTGACCAACAAGTCTTCATGCTTAAATTTAAAAGCTTTAACTTGAATAGAAAAGCTTTGTGTCCAAAATATCACAACAATGGTGAACAGATGTGTGTCACAACATGATTTATAACCACACACACACAAACACACACACGGAGGGAGATGAGTAACTTAAGTCACACAAAACACAAATACTTGCTCATCTCTCTTACACACACATATTGTCACACACCTACTCACAGCTGACCAGTCCACTGGGTCTATTTTCATTTAATCTAATGTCAAAAAGGCCACATTGCTCTCTTTTTATCACACACACAGACACACACTCGAACAGACACACACTCAGGAGGTGTAATGTTATCCAAACAGCCACCTGTCCTGTTGTGTCAGGCTGGTTGTGTTGTTGGCTTGAGGCCTGGGAGACGGCTTACTTAGAGAAAACAGAGACTCACTCTGCATTAGACTGACTCCCGTCAATGGACTGGGCCCAGAGCCTGCACGTGCACACACAAACACACACACACACACAGACACACACAGACACACACAGACACACACAGAGAAACAAACACACAGAGAGACACACACACGCTGTACTCTCCACAGAAAACATTTCAGACACACATGCAGTCACAGGGACATTCTCTCTCCTCTCATCCCCCTTATCACCCCACTGCATGCACACACACACAGACAGACAGACAGACACACACACAGTTGTATATACACGTAAAACTTTTCATGCAGAGTTACATGAGTTGCTCGATTCTTGTCCAAGTTTTGGGGGTAAACTTGATTTTTTTACGCCGTCAAACTGAAACTGACACAAACAAACTGCTGAACTTCATTTTCTTTAAATCCATCATAATCTCAATCATCATAATTTCTCTCACCTTCATTTGCTTCATATGAATTCTACCTTCATCATTAGCTCATTAAATCTGGAAGCAACTTCCAACTCTGGATAAATACTGGTGGAAAATCCTTCTTTTCTATCGTTGGGATTTCGGAGTTAAAGGTTTTCACAAAGGGAAACTTTGGATCCGTCTCTTTGTCGCTCAGTAAATCACAAATTCTGTCAGTACCGCGTCCAGCTCGGGGGGGAACTGATGGTGAGACGTCATCTCGGTATAAATTGAAAACATCCTCTCTGAGGAGGCAGCGATCGAGTTCTCGACAGGAAACTTTTCCTGAACTAACCCCGTCACAGCTGATCTGCTCCTGAGACCTCGTGAATCCTCCGTCACATCGACCCTCGACCTCTGGACGTTTTCTGCAGAGGTCGAGGGAAGGAGACATATTTGGCTTTTCGACCTCGGCCCATATTTCTGTCTCTGTGTCTCGTTAACGATGCCGGGGACAAGAGAGACGATTCATTCTCTAAAGTTCAAACGAGAGGCAACAAGAGAGACGTCCTGATCTCAGGGCACGAGACGATAAACAAAGAGAAACAGATGATGGACAGCTCTCACGCTCTCCGACCCGGAGACATGTGCTGTCTCCCGACGGCTTCGACTCTGAACAATAAGTCGGCTTCATTAAACTCTCGCACGTGGGCCAAAGATTCTTCACGAGGACGACTTCAAAGAGGCGTCACGGTCCAACGCCTCCACAACAAGAGACGTCTTTAAAGGGCAATAAAGGAAATCCGTGATTCACAACAGATTCTGCAGCTCAGAGACGGAGACAGAACAATTCGGAGATTCAGATCTGAATGTGTGTGTGGGGGGGGGGGGGTCGTCGGGTTCGTTTCGTAGCTGCTTCTCTTTGGGTCGGGGTTCTGATGCAACGTGAAAGTTAACAGGTTCGGTTCAGGCTGATGAACGACATGAATCCTGACGACAGATCGTTAAAGTCTGATTTAAGACCTTCAGAGTAAAACTCGTGTTTCAATGAGTTCACTCCAACGAGAGAATAAGAGATTAACTTGAGTTAAAAGGGACACTTCACAAAATGCCTCCTAACTTCTCACTTCCTCTTTTCTTTTCGTCTAAGTTCTAGTTTCTCTACAATTGTTGTCATTTGAATAAAAGCCCTGGATTGTTCTGTCCGGGGATGTTTTTAGGGCCCGAGGCAGGAGGCGTCACATTTTGGATTTCTGAGGACGATTGTCGTTAACAGTTTGTTGCCCCTCCCCCCCCCCCCCGGCTGTGAAATGTCACCATTTCTCTAAACTTCATTATTCCACTGAATTTACCGTTTAAAAAATAAAAAGATTAATTATTAATGTTCATGTTAATCATGGAATTGGTGCAGAATCCTAATTAAAAAGCTGAATGTTTCAGTAACAGCATTCAAAGGCTCCTCCACAGGATCTTGGGGAATAATAATATACATTTAAATATTATAATGATATACATACTAGCTGCAGCGCCTTTAGATTTCTGTTTTCTTTTCGTCACCATTAAATTTAATTAAAATCAACCGTATACTTGATT